>NW_027362212.1:557500-562082 GCF_039654945.1 Dendrobates tinctorius
CTGGCCCATTTTTGGAGTTTTGTGTGAAATGATCAATGTTTTGCTTTTTGCTTCATTCTCTTTTGTGTTTTTTCCATTTAAGACAAATTAAATGAAGATAATAATACCAAAGAATTTGTGTTTGCAATCATTTTCAGGAAGAAACTGAGTATTATCTGACAGAATTGCAGGGGTGTCAATACTTTTGGCCACAACTGTATAAGAACAGAAGGAGGAAAGGCAAGGGGAATAAAAAGAAAGTAGCTTTGGCCATAGCCAAAGCAGGGAGAGAGTGGATCCCTGATCAGTGGGATGGTGATGTGTGGAATTCAACTGACTCCGAGAACATCACTGATCCCGAGTCTGAGGATGAACATTTCCATGGAAAGAGGGAAATTGCTCCTCCTCTTATCCCAGTGAAGGCTCATCCTATATATCGGAGACGGATTGTAGAGACAGCGACAGGTAAACGGAATGAGAATGCGATAGAGGATTACAGTCAGCAGGAGCTTAATGATCGTTTTTCTCAAAAGTCAAATGAATCCCTGGTAGCTTGGGCAGTCAGATTACGGGAGATGGGGGCTCATGAAGTACAGGTGGACGCTGTGGATACTCAGTCATGGCCTGTAGTGAAGGAGGCATTCCGTACCTTGATAATCCAGCCACCACATGTGGTGTGGAGTATGCTTGATGTTGTGGCTATGGCATTGCGGCATAAATACCCATCTGAGGCGGACTGGCCGCCCAATGAAAAACCATGGTTTACGTTAAAAGATTGTGCTCAGAGGTTGAAGGAGGAGGTCATGAATAATGCTATTTCCGCAAACACCTATGATGATTATATGCAAGTTGGTGTAAGTGTATCTGTTAGGAATCGTATCATTAGACATGTCCCTCCAGCTTATACACACGTCATGATGACGCTAATGGTAAATCAGACTGGGAAACAATCGCTAATACATAGTAACACAGTTATTAAGGTTGAAGGGAGACTTTGAGTCCATCTAGTTCACCCCATATCCTATCCTAACTTGCCCTAACATGTTGATCCAGAGGAAGGAAAAAAAGCCCCATGTGGCAAACAGTAAGCTTCACATTGGGGAAAAAAATCCCTTCCCGACTCCACATACGGCAATCAGACTAGCTCCCTGGATCAACGCAATATTAAGGAGACTAGTGTATATACCCTGTAATATTATACTTTTCAAGAAAGGCATCCAGTCCCTTCTTACATGTTAGTAGGGAATAACTCATTACATCATATGGCAGAGAGTTCCATAGTCTCACTGCTCTTACAGTAAAGAATCCGCGTCTGTGAGTATGCTTAAACCTTCTTTCCTCCAGACGTAGAGGATGCCCCCTTGTCCCCGTCACAGGTCTAAGAGTAAAAAGATCATTAGAAAGGTCTTTGTACTGTCCCCGCATATATTTATACATTGTAATAAGATCACCCCTAAGCCTTCGATTCTCCAAACTAAATAACCCCAAATGTAATAACATTACATTGGAGGCAATGAGAGTTAAGGGATCTGGGAGATTGAGGTCCCAAACAAAAAGGTAATTTTCCCGCTGAAGAGCAGCATTACAGTGACAAAAGTCATTACCATCCTAGACCCCGTATTACCTGGAAATACATGTTTAGGGCCTTAATAAAGGATGGCGTCCACAGGGAAAGAATAGACGGGACTGGTACTGGAGCGATGTGGAAACTGTATCAAAAGAGAGGAATTAATAAAAAGCCGGAAGTTTCACGTAATAGAGAGGTTACAGTAAAAGATTCTGAATCTCCACAGCAGGGGCGAGAGAGAGGACACGGGGAGAGAGAGAGAGAGAGAGAGAGAGAGAGAGAGAGAGAGAGAGAGAGAGAGAGAGAGAGAGAGAGAGAGGGGACACGGGGAGAGAGAGAGAGAGA
The DNA here is from genome assembly GCF_039654945.1 of Dendrobates tinctorius. Classification (NCBI taxonomy): domain Eukaryota; kingdom Metazoa; phylum Chordata; class Amphibia; order Anura; family Dendrobatidae; genus Dendrobates; species Dendrobates tinctorius. The sequence goes on from NW_027362212.1 coordinate 559,392, forward strand.
GAGAGAGAGAAAGAGAGAGAGAGGACACGGGGAGAGAGAGAGAGAGAGAGAGAGGACACGGGGAGAGAGAGAGAGAGAGAGGACACGGGGAGAGAGAGAGAGAGGACACGGGGAGAGAGAGAGAGAGAGAGAGAGAGAGAGAGAGAGAGAGGACACGGGGAGAGAGAGAGAGAGAGAGAGAGAGAGAGAGGACACGGGAGAGAGAGAGAGAGAGACACCCATGGGATACAGGGAATTTTCTCTTTCTGCCCAGAAAAACAAGAACATCAAACAGGGCCGTTGTTCAGGGGGCATACTAATATGGTACAAGGAGGAAATCAAAGAGCACATCAAGGCAGTAAAAAGAGGAGAAAGCCATATCTGGATGAGGATAAGCAGCGCCATCCTCACCTCTCAGCAGGACATCTACCTCTGCGCAGCCTACATCCCTCCATCAGAATCCCCATACTATAAGCCGGACATCTATGAGGTCATACAGAGAGAGGCAGCCCAATTCCAGTCCATGGGCAGAGTGCTCCTCTGCGGAGACCTCAATGCCAGGACGGGTACAGAGAAGGACTACATCTCACCTGACGGAAACACATATGTAATGGGAGATGGATCCTTCTATAATGACTCAGTACAGACTGCAAGAAACAGCTATGACAGAGTGGTGAATAAAAGTGGCAGAACCTTGCTGAACCTGTGCCGGAGCTTGGGGCTGTATATAGTGAATGGACGCATCAGGGGGGACTCACTAGGGAGATTTACACTAAACTCCCACTTGGGCAGCAGTGTGGTGGATTACGCGATAACGGACATAGACCCAGCAAACATAAATGCCTTCATAGTCACCCCTGAAACCCACCTGTCAGACCACAACCAGACACTGCTGTACATGAGATCCACGGACAAACAACCCATAGAAAAGCCACACCTGACCAGTCTACACAACCTGCCACCATCCTACAAGTGGCCCAAACAGTTATCCACTGAATACACCAACATGACTAACAGAACCGAGATCCAAGAGCTACTTGTAAATTTCAACACAAGTAGTTACGCATCAAACCAGCAAGGAGTCAACTGGGCAGTGAATGACTTTAACAACATCCTATACACCATGGCAGAGCTAGCAGGCATCGGAAGAACCAACCCCAAGAAACCAACAAATAAACAAGGCCAAAAATGGTTTGACAAAGAATGTAAGTCACTACGCAACTCCCTAAGGGTAGCCTCAAACCAAAAGCACAGAGATCCAAACAACAGGGACCTAAGAGCGGCCCATGACATCCTACAGAGGCAATACAAACGCACTCTCAGGGAGAAAAAACAGAGGCATATCTGCCAAGAACTACAGAAGCTTGAGGACTCCCTCCAGGACAACTCATTCTGGGAGACCTGGAATCATATCGGCACAAAGCCCAAGCAGAGCACCCTCCACATCCAAAATGGCAACATCTGGCACAGCTACTTCAAAGGCCTCTACAAGAACATACCAGAAGAAGACCTAACCCCAGAACAGAAGCACCTAACCACTAAACTCAGAGACATGGAGGAGACAATCAAAGACTTCCAAAATCCTCTGGACATACCAATCAGTGTGCTGGAAATAAAAGACAGCATCAAATTTATGAAATGCAAGAAGGCCGCTGGCAGTGACGGCATCCTGCCAGAGATGATCAGTTCCCCAGATATACATGCAGCACTGGCAAAACTATTCACCCACATCCTGAGTGCTGGCTACTTCCCAAAAAGCTGGAATCAAGGTCTCATAACGCCCATCTACAAGAATGGAGACAGATATGATCCAGCAAACTACAGAGGAATATGTGTTAACAGCATTCTGGGAAAACTATTTAACAGCATTATTAACAAAAGGATCATCACCTTCCTCACCCAGCGGGACACCCTCAGCAGAAGCCAAGCTGGGTTCATGCCAAACCATCGCACCACGGATCACATCTACACCCTGCAAAGCCTCATCAAGACCCACATCCATAGAAAAAAACAGGGGAAAATATTTGCATGTTTTGTGGACTTCAAGAAGGCCTTTGACTCAGTGTGGCACCCAGGTCTGTTCCTGAAACTCCTGGAGAGCGGAATAGGTGGCAGAACCTACGACGTCATCAAGAGCTCATACACTGAGAATCGGTGCAGCGTGAAGGTGAATGGAAAGAGGACGGCCTTCTTCCGGCAGTGCCGTGGGGTAAGACAGGGCTGCAGCCTGAGCCCAACTCTATTTAACATCTACATAAATGGACTGGCAGCGGCCCTGGAATCCTCCTCTGCCCCAGGTCTCAGCCTACACGACCGAGAGGTGAAGATCCTGCTGTATGCAGATGACCTTCTGCTGCTTTCCCCAACCGAGAGAGGCCTCCAAGATAGCTTGGCCGTGCTGGAAACATTCAGCACCACATGGGCGCTGCCCATCAACCAAAAGAAGACCAAAGTCATGGTGTTTCAAAAGAGGAGTTCTAAAGAAACCTCCACTTCCTCCCTCACACTAAATGGTGCCATGCTAGAGAAGACAAGCAGCTATACCTACCTCGGTCTGGAGCTAAGCCAAACCGGGAGCCTCCAGCAAGCAGCAGAGACCCTGAAAGGGAAAGCATGCAGAACCTTCTATGCCATCAGAAGACAAATGTACCACCTCAAACCACCGGTGAGAGTCTGGCTCAAGATATTCGACAGCGTCATCACACCTATACT